>NC_134353.1:450686590-450733786 GCF_048569485.1 Anomaloglossus baeobatrachus | reverse complement strand
AGATGTTCCCCATCCTTATATAGTGTGTTCCCCCATCCTAGCATTTACCCCTATCCTGATATGTTTCCAATCCTACCATTTACGCCCATCCTGGTAATCCTAGTATGTGCCCCATTCTTATATGTTTCCTATCCCTTTTTTGTGCACTATCCTTATATCTTCCCCACCGCTATATTTGCCCCATCCCTATATGTTCCCCATCCTTATATGTTCACCATCCTTATATGTTCCCCATCCTTATATGTTCCCCATCCTTATATGTTCCTCATCTTTATATGTGCTTCATCCTTATATGTGCATCATCCTTATGTGTTCACCATTCTTATATTTGCACCATCCTTTTATGTTCCCCATCCTTATTTGTGCCCCATCCTTATATGTTCCACATCTTTACATGTACCCCATCCTTATATATTCCTCAACCTTATATGTGCCCCATCCTTTATTATGCCCCATCCTTATATGTTTCGCATATTTAGATGTGCCCCATCCTTATATGTTCATTATCTTTATATGTGCATTATCCGTACATGTGCAACATCCTGGTACGTACTCCATACTTATATGTGCCCCATTCTTATCTGTGCCCAATCCTTGTATGTTCCCAATCCATGTATGTTCCCCATCCTATCATTTACTCCAATCCTAATATGTGCCCCATTCCTATGTGTTTCCCATTCTCATATGTGCCCCATCCTTATATGTGCCCCAACCTTATATGTGCCCCATCCTTATATGTTCCCCATTCTCATATATTTCCCATTTTTATATGTGCACCATCCTTATATGAGCACTGTCTGTATGTTCCCCATCCTGGTGAGTGCCCCATCCATATATGTTCTCCATCCTAATATGTTCCCCATCCTAATATGTTCCCCATTCTTATATTTCCTCATCCTTATATGTTCCACATATGTATATGTGCTTTATCCTTATATGTGCACCATCTTTTTATGTTCCCCATCCTTATATGTGCCCCATCCTTATATGTTCCCCATCTTTATATGTGCCCCATCCTTTTATATGCTTCATCCTTATATATTCCTTATATGTTCCCAATCCATGTATGTTCCCTATCCTATCATTTATCCCAATCCTAATATGTGCCCTATCCTTATGTTTCCCATTCTTATATGTGCCCCATCATGGTATGTTCCCCATCCTTATATGTGCCCCATCCTTAAATGTTCCCCATTTTTATATGTTCCACATTCTTATATGTTCCCCATCCTTCTCGATTCCCCATTCTTATATGTGCACCACCTTTATATGTGACCAATACTTATATAGGCCCCATTCTTATATGTGCCCATTTCTTATATGGGCCCCATCCTTATATTTGCCCTATTCTTATATGTGCCCCATCCTTATATGTGGCCCATCAATATATATGTGGCCCATGTTTATATATTCCTCATTCTTTTATGTGCCCCATCCTTATATGTGACCTTTGTTTATATGTTCCCCATACTTATATGTTTTCCATACTTATATGTTCCCCATCCTTATATGTTCCTCATTCTTAGATGTTCCCCATCCTTATATAGTGTGTTCCCCCATCCTAGCATTTACCCCTATCCTGATATGTTTCCAATCCTACCATTTACGCCCATCCTGGTAATCCTAGTATGTGCCCCATTCTTATATGTTTCCTATCCCTTTTTTGTGCACTATCCTTATATCTTCCCCACCGCTATATTTGCCCCATCCCTATATGTTCCCCATCCTTATATGTTCCCCATCCTTATATGTTCCCCATCCTTATATGTTCCCCATCCTTATATGTTCCTCATCTTTATATGTGCTTCATCCTTACATGTGCATCATCCTTATGTGTTCACCATTCTTATATTTGCACCATCCTTTTATGTTCCCCATCCTTATATGTGCCCCATCCTTATATGTTCCACATCCTTTATTATGCCCCATCCTTATATGTTTCGCATATTTACATGTGCCCCATCCTTATATGTTCCCTATCCTAAGTGTTCCCCGTCCTTATATGTTCCCTATCCTTTTATGTTCCACATCCTGATATGTACTCTATCCATGTGTGTTCCCCCATCCTACCATTTATCGCCATCCTGGTATGTTTGCAATCCTACCATTTACCCCCATCCTGGTAATCCTGATATGTGCCCCATTCTTATATGTTTCCTTTCCCTATATGTGCACTATCCTTATATCTTCCCCACCGTTACATTTCCCCCATCCTTATATGTTTACCATCCTTATATGTTCACTATTCTTATTTGTTCCCCATCCTTAAATGTTCCCCATCCTTATATGTGCCCCATCATTATATGTTCCCTATCTTTATATGTGCTTCATCTTTATATTTGCACCATCCTTATATCTTCCCCACCCTTACATTTGCCCCACCCTTACATGCTCACCATTATTATTTGTTCGCCATCCTTATATGTTCCCATCTTTATATGTTCCTCATCGTTGTATGTGCTCTATCCTTACATGTGCACCATCCTTATATGTGCATCATGCTTATATGTGCAACATCCTAATATGTTCCCATTCCTTATATGTGCCCCATCCTAAATGTTCCCATCTTTAAATGTGCTTCATCCTTATATGTGCACCATCCTTATATGTTCACTATCCTTATATGTGCATCATCCTTATATGTGCAACATCCTGGTACGTACTCCATACTTATATGTGCCCCATTCTTATATGTGCCCAATCCTTGGGTGTTCCCAATCCATGTATGTTCCCCATCCTAGCATTTACTCCAATCCTAATATGTGCCCCATCCTTTTATGATTCCCATTCTTATATGTGCCCCATCCTTATATGTTCCCAATCCTTATATGTGCCCTATCGTTATATGTGCCCCATCGTTATATGTGCCCCATCATTATATGTGACACATCCTTATATGTTCCCCATCCTTATGAGTTCCCCATCCTTACATGTGCCCCATCCTTATATATGCACCATCCTTATATGTGCCTCATCCTTATCTATACCTCATCCTTATATGTGTCCCATCCTTATATGTTCTGCATATTTACATGTGCCCCATCCTTATATATTCCTCAACCTTATATGTGCCCCATCCTTTATTATGCCCATCCTTATATGTTTCGCATATTTACATGTGCCCCATCCTTATATGTTCCACATCCTTCTATGTTTCCCATTCTTATATGTGCCCCATTCTTATAATGTTCCCCCTCTTTATATCTGCTTCATCCTTATATGCGCACCATCCTTAAAAGTGCACTTTCCTTATATTTGTCTTATTCTTATATGTTCACCATCCTTATATGTGCACCATCGTTATATGTGCCTCAATCTTATATATACCCCATCCTTATATGTGCCCCATCCTTATATGTGCCTCATCCTTATATATTCCTCATCCTTTATTATGCCCCATCCTTATATGTTGCGCATATTTACATGTGCCCCATTCTTATATGTTCCCCATCCTTCTATGTTCCCCTTTCTTATATATTCCCCTTTCTTATATGTTCACCATTCTTATTTGTTCCCCATCCTTATATGTTCCCATCTTTACATGTTCCTCATCGTTGTATGTGCACTATCCTTAAATGTGCTCCATCCTTATATGTTCATTATCTTTATATGTGCATTATCCGTACATGTGCAACATCCTGGTACGTACTCCATACTTATATGTGCCCCATTCTTATCTGTGCCCAATCCTTGTATGTTCCCAATCTATGTATAGTCCCCATCCTATCATTTACCCCAATCCTAATATGTGCCCCATTCCTATGTGTTTCCCATTCTCATATGTGCCCCATCCTTATATGTGCCCCAACCTTATATGTGCCCCATCCTTATATGTTCCCCATTCTCATATATTTCACATTTTTATATGTGCACCATCCTTATATGAGCACTGTCTATATGTTCCCCATCCTGGTGAGTGCCCCATCCATATATGTTCTCCATCCTAATATGTTCCCCATCCTAATATGTACCCCATCCTTATATTTTCTCATCCTTATATGTTCCACATCTGTATATGTGCTTCATCCTTATATGTGCACCATCCTTATGTGTTCACCATCCTTATATCTACCATCCTTTTATGTTCCTCATCCTTATATGTGCCCCATCCTTATATGTTCCCCATCTTTATATGTGCCCCATCCTTTTATGTGCTTCATCCTTATATATTCCTCATCCTTATATGTGCCCCATCCTTTATTATGCCCCATCCTTATATGTTTAGCATATTTACATGTGCTCCATCCTTTTATGTTGCCCATCCTTCTATGTTCCCTATTCTTATATGTTCCCCATCCTCATATGTGCACCATCCTTATATGGGCCCCAATCTTATATTTGCCCCAATCTTATATGTTCCCCATTTTTATATGTGAACTAACCTTATATGTGCCTCATCCTTATATGTTCCCCATCCTTATATATGCCCCATTATTATATGTTCCGCATTCTTACATGTGTCCCATCCTTATATGTTCCCTATCCTAATTGTTCCCCATCCCTATATGTTCCCCATCCTTTTATGTTCCACATCCTGATATGTACTCTATCCAGGTGTGTTCCCCCATCCTAGCATTTATCGCCATCCTGGTATGTTTGCAATCCTACCATTTACCCCCATCCTGGTAATCCTGATATGTGCCCCATTCTTATATGTTTCCTATCCCTATATGTGCACTATCCTTATATCTTCCCCACCGTTACATTTCCCCCATCCTTATATGTTTACCATCCTTATATGTTCACCATTCTTATTTGTTCCCCATCCTTATATGTTCCCCATCCTTATATGTTCCCCATCCTTTTATGTGCCCCATCCTTATGTGTTCCCCATCCTTATATATGCACCATTTTTATATGTGCCTCATCCTTATCTATACCTCATCCTTATATGTGTCCCAACCTGATATGTTCTGCATATTTACATGTGCCCCATTTTTATATGTTCACCATTCTTATTTGTTCCACATACTTATGTTTCCCATCTTTATATGTTCCTCTTCATTATATGTGCACTATCCTTATATGTTCACCATCTGAAGATGTACACCATCCTTATATGTTCACTATCCTTATATGTACATCATCCTTATATATGCAACATCCTGGTACGTACTCCATATTTATATGTACCCCAATCATTGTATGTTCCCAATCCATGTATGTTCCCTATCCTATCATTTATCCCAATCCTAATATGTGCCCTATCCTTATGTTTCCCATTCTTATATGTGCCCCATCATGGTATGTTCCCCATCCTTATATGTGCCCCATCCTTATATGTGCCCCATCCTTAAATGTTCCCCATTTTTATATGTTCCACATTCTTATATGTTCCCCATCCTTCTCGATTCCCCATTCTTATATGTGCACCACCTTTATATGTGACCAATACTTATATAGGCCCCATTCTTTTATGTGCCCATTTCTTATATGGGCCCCATCCTTATATTTGCCCTATTCTTATATGTGCCCCATCCTTATATGTGGCCCATCAATATATATGTGGCCCATGTTTATATATTCCCCATTCTTTTATGTGCCCCATCCTTATTTGTGACCTTTGTTCATATGTTCCCCATACTTATGTTTTCCATACTTATATGTTCCCCATCCTTATATGTTCCTCATTCTTAGATGTTCCCCATCCTTATATAGTGTGTTCCCCCATCCTAGCATTTACCCCTATCCTGATATGTTTCCAATCCTACCATTTACGCCCATCCTGGTAATCCTGGTATGTGCCCCATTCTTATATGTTTCCTATCCCTTTTTTGTGCACTATCCTTATATCTTCCCAACCGCTATATTTGCCCCATCCCTATATGTTCCCCATCCTTATATGTTCCCCATCCTTATATGTTCCCCATCCTTATATGTTCCCCATCCTTATATGTTCCTCATCTTTATATGTGCTTCATCCTTACATGTGCATCATCCTTATGTGTTCACCATTCTTATATTTGCACCATCCTTTTATGTTCCCCATCCTTATATGTTCCACATCTTTACATGTGCCCCATCCTTATATATTCCTCAACCTTATATGTTCCCCATCCTTTATTATGCCCCATCCTTATATGTTTCGCATATTTACATGTGCCCATCCTTATATGTTCCCTATCCTAAGTGTTCCCCGTCCTTATATGTTCCTTATCCTTTTATGTTCCACATCCTGATATGTACTCTATCCATGTGTGTTCCCCCATCCTACCATTTATCGCCATCCTGGTATGTTTGCAATCCTACCATTTACCCCCATCCTGGTAATCCTGATATGTGCCCCATTCTTATATGTTTCCTTTCCCTATATGTGCACTATCCTTATATCTTCCCCACCGTTACATTTCCCCCATCCTTATATGTTTACCATCCTTATATGTTCACTATTCTTATTTGTTCCCCATCCTTATATGTTCCCCATCCTTATATGTGCCCCATCATTATATGTTCCCTATCTTTATATGTGCTTCATCTTTATATTTGCACCATCCTTATATCTTCCCCACCCTTACATTTGCCCCACCCTTACATGCTCACCATTATTATTTGTTCGCCATCCTTATATGTTCCCATCTTTATATGTTCCTCATCGTTGTATGTGCTCTATCCTTACATGTGCACCATCCTTATATGTGCATCATGCTTATATGTGCAACATCCTAATATGTTCCCATTCCTTATATGTGCCCCATCCTAAATGTTCCCATCTTTAAATGTGCTTCATCCTTATATGTGCACCATCCTTATATGTTCACTATCCTTATATGTGCATCATCCTTATATGTGCAACATCCTGGTACGTACTCCATACTTATATGTGCCCCATTCTTATATGTGCCCAATCCTTGGGTGTTCCCAATCCAGGTATGTTCCCCATCCTAGCATTTACTCCAATCCTAATATGTGCCCCATCCTTTTATGATTCCCATTCTTATATGTGCCCCATCCTTATATGTTCCCAATCCTTATATGTGCCCTATCGTTATATGTGCCCCATCGTTATATGTGCCCCATCATTATATGTGACACATCCTTATATGTTCCCCATCCTTATGAGTTCCCCATCCTTACATGTGCCCCATCCTTATATATGCACCATCCTTATATGTGCCTCATCCTTATCTATACCTCATCCTTATATGTGTCCCATCCTTATATGTTCTGCATATTTACATGTGCCCCATCCTTATATATTCCTCAACCTTATATGTGCCCCATCCTTTATTATGCCCATCCTTATATGTTTCGCATATTTACATGTGCCCCATCCTTATATGTTCCACATCCTTCTATGTTTCCCATTCTTATATGTGCCCCATTCTTTTAATGTTCCCCCTCTTTATATCTGCTTCATCCTTATATGCGCACCATCCTTAAAAGTGCACTTTCCTTATATTTGTCTTATTCTTATATGTTCACCATCCTTATATGTGCACCATCGTTATATGTGCCTCAATCTTAT
Organism: Anomaloglossus baeobatrachus; assembly: GCF_048569485.1. Taxonomy (NCBI): domain Eukaryota; kingdom Metazoa; phylum Chordata; class Amphibia; order Anura; family Aromobatidae; genus Anomaloglossus; species Anomaloglossus baeobatrachus. Next base: position 450,726,321 of record NC_134353.1, on the reverse strand, counting down.
ATATACCCCATCCTTATATGTGCCCCATCCTTATATGTGCCTCATCCTTATATATTCCTCATCCTTTATTATGCCCCATCCTTATATGTTGCGCATATTTACATGTGCCCCATTCTTATATGTTCCCCATCTTTCTATGTTCCCCTTTCTTAAATATTCCCCTTTCTTATATGTTCACCATTCTTATTTGTTCCCCATCCTTATATGTTCCCATCTTTACATGTTCCTCATCGTTGTATGTGCACTATCCTTAAATGTGCTCCATCCTTATATGTTCATTATCTTTATATGTGCATTATCCGTACATGTGCAACATCCTGGTACATACTCCATACTTATATGTGCCCCATTCTTATCTGTGCCCAATCCTTGTATGTTTCCAATCTATGTATAGTCCCCATCCTATCATTTACCCCAATCCTAATATGTGCCCCATTCCTATGTGTTTCCCATTCTCATATGTGCCCCATCCTTATATGTGCCCCAACCTTATATGTGCCCCATCCTTATATGTTCCCCATTCTCATATATTTCACATTTTTATATGTGCACCATCCTTATATGAGCACTGTCTATATGTTCCCCATCCTGGTGAGTGCCCCATCCATATATGTTCTCCATCCTAATATGTTCCCCATCCTAATATGTACCCCATCCTTATATTTTCTCATCCTTATATGTTCCACATCTGTATATGTGCTTCATCCTTATATGTGCACCATCCTTATGTGTTCACCATCCTTATATCTACCATCCTTTTATGTTCCTCATCCTTATATGTGCCCCATCCTTATATGTTCCCCATCTTTATATGTGCCCCATCCTTTTATGTGCTTCATCCTTATATATTCCTCATCCTTATATGTGCCCCATCCTTTATTATGCCCCATCCTTATACGTTTAGCATATTTACATGTGCTCCATCCTTTTATGTTGCCCATCCTTCTATGTTCCCTATTCTTATATGTTCCCCATCCTCATATGTGCACCATCCTTATATGGGCCCCAATCTTATATTTGCCCCAATCTTATATGTTCCCCATTTTTATATGTGAACTAACCTTATATGTGCCTCATCCTTATATGTTCCCCATCCTTATATATGCCCCATTATTATATGTTCCGCATTCTTACATGTGTCCCATCCTTATATGTTCCCTATCCTAATTGTTCCCCATCCCTATATGTTCCCCATCCTTTTATGTTCCACATCCTGATATGTACTCTATCCAGGTGTGTTCCCCCATCCTAGCATTTATCGCCATCCTGGTATGTTTGCAATCCTACCATTTACCCCCATCCTGGTAATCCTGATATGTGCCCCATTCTTATATGTTTCCTATCCCTATATGTGCACTATCCTTATATCTTCCCCACCGTTACATTTCCCCCATCCTTATATGTTTACCATCCTTATATGTTCACCATTCTTATTTGTTCCCCATCCTTATATGTTCCCCATCCTTATATGTTCCCCATCCTTTTATGTGCCCCATCCTTATGTGTTCCCCATCCTTATATATGCACCATTTTTATATGTGCCTCATCCTTATCTATACCTCATCCTTATATGTGTCCCAACCTGATATGTTCTGCATATTTACATGTGCCCCATTTTTATATGTTCACCATTCTTATTTGTTCCACATACTTATGTTTCCCATCTTTATATGTTCCTCTTCATTATATGTGCACTATCCTTATATGTTCACCATCCGAAGATGTACACCATCCTTATATGTTCACTATCCTTATATGTACATCATCCTTATATATGCAGCATCCTGGTACGTACTCCATATTTATATGTACCCCAATCATTGTATGTTCCCAATCCATGTATGTTCCCTATCCTATCATTTATCCCAATCCTAATATGTGCCCTATCCTTATGTTTCCCATTCTTATATGTGCCCCATCATGGTATGTTCCCCATCCTTATATGTGCCCCATCCTTATATGTGCCCCATCCTTAAATGTTCCCCATTTTTATATGTTCCACATTCTTATATGTTCCCCATCCTTCTCGATTCCCCATTCTTATATGTGCACCACCTTTATATGTGACCAATACTTATATAGGCCCCATTCTTTTATGTGCCCATTTCTTATATGGGCCCCATCCTTATATTTGCCCTATTCTTATATGTGCCCCATCCTTATATGTGGCCCATCAATATATATGTGGCACATGTTTATATATTCCCCATTCTTTTATGTGCCCCATCCTTATTTGTGACCTTTGTTCATATGTTCCCCATACTTATGTTTTCCATACTTATATGTTCCCCATCCTTATATGTTCCTCATTCTTAGATGTTCCCCATCCTTATATAGTGTGTTCCCCCATCCTAGCATTTACCCCTATCCTGATATGTTTCCAATCCTACCATTTACGCCCATCCTGGTAATCCTGGTATGTGCCTCATTCTTATATGTTTCCTATCCCTTTTTTGTGCACTATCCTTATATCTTCCCCACCGCTATATTTGCCCCATCCCTATATGTTCCCCATCCTTATATGTTCACAATCCTTATTTGTTCCCCGTCCTTATATGTTCCCCATCCTTATATGTTCCTCATCTTTATATGTGCTTCATCCTTATATGTGCATCATCCTTATGTGTTCACCATTCTTATATTTGCACCATCCTTTTATGTTCCCCATCCTTATATGTGCCCCATCCTTATATGTTCCACATCTTTACATGTGCCCCATCCTTATATATTCCTCAACCTTATTATGCCCCATCCTTATATGTTTCGCATATTTACATGTGCCCCATCCTTATATGTTCCACATCCTTCTATGTTTCCCATTCTTATATGTGCCCCATTCTTATAATGTTCCCCCTCTTTATATCTGCTTCATCCTTAAAAGTGCACTTTCCTTATATTTGTCTTATTCTTATATGTTCACCATCCTTATATGTTCACCATCGTTATATGTGCCTCAATCTTATAAATACCCCATCCTTATATGTGCCCCATCCTTATATGTGCCTCATCCTTATGTATTCCTCATCCTTTATTATGCCCCATCCTTATATGTTGCGCATATTTACATGTGCCCCATCCTTATATGTTCCCCATCCTTCTATGTTCCTCTTTCTTATATGTTCCCCTTTCTTATATGTTCACCATTCTTATTTGTTCCCCATCCTTATATGTTCCCATCTTTACATGTTCCTCATCGTTGTATGTGCACTATCCTTAAATGTGCACCATCCTTATATACAGTTAGGTCCAGAAATATTTGGACAGTGACACAATTTTCGCGAGTTGGGCTCTGCATGCCACCACATTGGATTTGAAATGAAACCTCTACAACAGAATTCAAGTGCAGATTGTAACGTTTAATTTGAAGGTTTGAACAAAAATATCTGATAGAAATTGTAGGAATTGTACACATTTCTTTACAAACACTCCACATTTTAGGATGTCAAAAGTAATTGGACAAATAATCCAAACCCAAACAAAATATTTTTATTTTCAATATTTTGTTGCGAATCCTTTGGAGGCAATCACTGCCTTAAGTCTGGAACCCATGGACATCACCAAACGCTGGGTTTCCTCCTTCTTAATGCTTTGCCAGGCCTTTACAGCCGCAGCCTTCAGGTCTTGCTTGTTTGTGGGTCTTTCCGTCTTAAGTCTGGATTTGAGCAAGTGAAATGCATGCTCAATTGGGTTAAGATCTGGTGATTGACTTGGCCATTGCAGAATGTTCCACTTTTTTGCACTCATGAACTCCTGGGTAGCTTTGGCTGTATGCTTGGGGTCATTGTCCATCTGTACTATGAAGCGCCGTCCGATCAACTTTGCGGCATTTGGCTGAATCTGGGCTGAAAGTATATCCCGGTACACTTTAGAATTCATCCGGCTACTCTTGTCTGCTGTTATGTCATCAATAAACACAAGTGACCCAGTGCCATTGAAAGCCATGCATGCCCATGCCATCACGTTGCCTCCACGATGTTTTTTTTTTTCCAAAACTTTTTATTGATTTTCCAATTTTTTTATAAACATAAAAAGATATTCAAGGTTACCCAAGGAAAAACATTTGTCTGACAATATGTGACATAATAGGGTGCAATGCCCCAACTTGATATTTTAACCCTTTAGTGACGGAGCTAATTTTCACCTTAATGACCAGACCAAATTTTGCAATTCTGACCAGTGTCACTTCATGAGGTTATAACTCTGGAACGCTTCAACGGATCCCGGTGATTCTGAGATTGTTTTTTCGTCACATATTGGACTTCATGTTAGTACCAAATTTAGGACAATATTTTTTGCGTTTATTTATGAAAAAAATTGAATATTGGTAAAAATTTTGAAAATTTTGCAATTTTCAACTTTTGAATTTTTATACCGTTAAACCAGAGATTTCTGTGACACAAAATAGTTAATAAATAACATTTCCCACTTATCTACTTTACATCAGCACAATTTTGGAAACAAAATTTTTTTTCGTTAGGAAGTTAGAGGGGTTCAAAGTTTATCAGCGATTTCTCATTTTTACATCAAAATTTACAAAACCATTTTTTTAGGGACCACATCACATTTGAAGTGACTTTGAGAGGCCTAGATGACAGAAAATACCCAAAAGTGACACCATTATAAAAACTGCACCCCCCAAAGTACTCAAAACCACATTCAAGAAGTTTATTAACCCTTCAGGTGCTTCACATGAACAAAAACAAATGTGGAATGAAAAAAAGCAAAAATTAAATTTTACCTAAAAATGTTGCTCTAACCCAAATTTATTCACTTTTAGAAGAAATAACACAACAAAATGGACCCCAAAACTTGTTCCCCACTTTCTTATGAGCGCGCCGATACCCCACATGTGGTCAGAAACCTCTGTTTGGACAAATGGGAGGGCTTGGAACAGAAGGAGCAATATTTGAATTTTGGAAAGCAAATTTGGCTGAAATAGATTGCGTGCACCATGTTGCATTTACAGGTCCGCTAAGGTACCTAAACAGAAGAAATCCCTCACAAGTGACACCATTTTGGAAACTAGACCCCTCAAGGCTTCTATCTAGGGGTATAGTGAGCATTTTAGATCCACAGGTACTTCACAGATTTTGTTAACGTTACGTTGTCATATTGAAAATTTTAATAATTTTCTCAAAAATGTTGCTTTAGCATCAATTTTCTCACTTTTTCAAGAGGTAATTCCAAAAATTTGACCTCAAGGTTTGTTAACCACTTTTTTATGAGCGCAGTGATACCTCACATGTGGTCTGAAACCTTTGTTTGGACAAATGGGAGGGCTTGGAACGAAAGGAGCAATATTTGAATTTTGGAAAGGAAATTTGGCTGAAAAAGATTGCGGGCACCATGTCACATTTGGAGGACCCCTAAGGTACCTAAACAGCAGAAACCCCGCACAAGTGACCCCATTTTGGAAACTAGGCCCCTCAAGGAATTTATCTAGATGTTTGGTGAGTACCCTGAACCCCCAGGTGCTTCACAGAATTTTATAACGTTGAGCCATGAAAAAAAAAAAATAAAATTTTACCGCAAAATCGTTATTTCAACCAGGTAGCTTTTTTTTTTACAAGAGTAAAATGAAAAAATTCAGCATAACATTTATTGTGCAATTTCTCCTGAGTTTGGCGATACCTTATATGTGGTGGAAATCAACTGTTTGGGCGCATGGCAGGGCTCGGAAGGGAAGGAGTGCCATTTGACTGCAAAATTGGCTGGAATCAATAGCGGACACCAGGTTGCATTTGGAGAGCCCCTGAGGTGCCTAAACAGTGGCGGTCCCCCACAAGTGACTCCATTCTGGAAACAAGACACCTAAAGGCTTTTATCTAGGTGTATAGTGAGCAGTTTGAATCCACGAATACTTCACAGAATTTGATAAGCTTAGGTTGCCATATTGAAAATTTTCATTTTTTTCACAAAAATGTTGCTTCAGCATCAAATTTCTCACTTTTTCAAGAGACAATGTCAAGGTCAGAATGACGATGATGATGAGACTCAAAGGATCTCTTGATATCCGGCTGCTGCTTCTGCTTAAAATGTCATGTGTGCACGCGAGAATGAAAAATAACTGCACAGCAAGTCAGTTACATCTATCTCCATGACCGGCTCTTAACCAAGTGTGTTCTTTATTGTTTGAAAGAAACTCTAAACTGAGCAGTAAGGGGGTGTAAACAAAAGTTTTAGTCCAATCAAGTATCGCAGGGCAGGGCTTCATGACGTAGAGAGATCTACATATTCTCCGTTGATTGGTCAGTCTAGGATCCAGGAATTTCTTTGTCCATCTGTCTTGGGTGTAAACCAGGAAATGGTGGCCATTTTACAATTACATATATATATATATATCCTAATATATACTGAGGTTAAGGAAAATACACTGAATATGCAATATACATATATACATGTTAGTAAGAAACAAAAGCATTCACAAATATGTGTGTTAGTTCACATCTACTGAACTATATAACTGAGTCTATGAAATGGCTGAATTAAGTATTTTTGGATACTCAATTCTTTATCCTCAACAGTCCCCCCTAAAGACTTACTTCTGCCATTTCTAAATTCTAAGGGTACTGTGTTCCCTTAGGAAGAGAGGTAGAAAGATCTGTTGAAAAACCTGCCTAACTGAACGTTGAAACATGGGCGGAAAGGGGAAAGGGGTTTTCTTCACCAGTTTGAGACCAAGGACTCCTAGGCGAGTCCTCACCCTTTGTAGTTGGACTTTCCCATGTCTCAAGGTTCTCTAAGTCCTCTCTTCTAACTGTTCTGGCAATGCTGGTCTAAGACTATACAGGGTTTTCTGGAAAGGATAAGTATGAGCAGAACGCTCAGTGCAGCTCTGGTTGATTAACCCTTCTGCAATGCGAGGTGTGGATCCATAGATGTTTCTGTGGTTGGATCAGCTCCTCTAGTGTTGACTCATGGCTCTTTCTCGCTTGTCCTTTAGGATCAATCAGTCTCCTGACTGGAGACCATATGCTAATAGCTCTGATTTAAGATCTGGAATTGGAGAATACACCTGTTTATCACACTATTCAGTCAATTATATAAAAATATACATGCCTATGCTAAACCAAAAAACATCTTACATAAAGACCTGCTTATTGCAAAAAGAAAACAGAACATATACATTTTATACACCATTTACTAGTTTCCACTTTTCTATAAAATATACACTTTTTGTAAACACATTTTCCTTTACATACCACCTTCATGTGCTTCTCAACAATAATGTCGTTTTCTGCACTGGAATACCTCTGACCAAACCTGGAGAGAAATTTACACAACACGCACAGACTTGCATACAACGTGCTCATGATATACATCTATAATCAGTTTGCAGTCTCTAAGAATGGGTAGAGTAGGTGCAGGGTGTTTCTACGGACTCTTTACAGTTTTTTCTCACTTCGTTCTAGGCACTTGTCTCACAAGACTGGGTGAATCTGCCCACCTGGGTACTGAACCCGGTGTCACCAAAGCACACACTGACAATTGTTTTTCACAGATGTCACTTGGGCCATCATTAAGAAGAGCTCTCATGGCAGAGAAAGCTTACCACCCTTTATCCACAGACCTTCCTCAGTCAGCTGGCTCCCTGCATGTCACACTCCATTCCTTGTTGTATCGCTTGTTCCTGTAGGGATTTAAGAACACAAGGAGTAACAGAAGTCACTGACGTGACCAATGTCACCAAGGCATGGTCGGTATTGGTGAAAGACTCTCAACTCTAGGCCCGTTCACTGCTTCTTGGTCAGCTGCACCTGTGCAAGGATCTTCATCCAAATCCATCAGCTCAGATCTAGACTTTCTTTTCGGCATACCTAATTCATTTGACAACAGGAAAAAATCTACAACCTACATACACCTCTAAAGACTCTTACCCACTCCTGTTCTACCCATCTAGAGAGGGCATTTAATGCATCACTGTCTCCTGTATCAATAGGATTGGAGGGAGTGGTCGAATTTAGACTACCTCATGTGGTGTAAACAGCAGCATATCCAGTGCAGAATCGACCACCATCTGGTTTCATCTATAAAAACAAAAACTAAAAAATATACATTAGATCATTCTTATAACTTCATCTCTGATCATAATACAGTTAGTGGTCATCTATACTTCACATGACTGAGAATACTAAATAAATAAACAAACAAATAAACAAATAAACATATAAGACAAGACTTTCCTATTTCAGTTAACAGATATGGGCGGCACGGTGGCTCAGTGGCTAGCACTGCAGTCTTGCAGCGCTGGGGTCCTGGGTTCAAATCCCACCAAGGACACCATCCGCAAGGAGCCTGCATGTTCTCCCCGTGTTTGCGTGGGTTTCCTCCGGGTACTCCGGTTTCCTCCCACATTCCAAAGACATACAGATAGGGACTCTAGATTGTGAGCCCCAATGGGGACAGTGTTGCCAATGTATGTAAAGTGCTATGGAATTAATAGCGCTATATAAATGAATAAAATTATTATTATTATTATTATTATACCTCATAGTAATCTAATAAACATAACCTATGGGAAAAAGGTCAGCTTCAAAACCAAGGTCAACTTCAAAACCTATCTAATATGCCTGCTGCGCTCTCCAAGAAACTGGAGAATATAATTAATACCTTATTCCCCCCTTGTTTAATTGTTTATTTACCAATATGGCAAAATTCAGCATTTGTATACTGGTATTCCCTAAAAGAAAAGATAAAACAGCAAGTAATAAATTAGCCACATACTAAAACCTAAAATGAACAAACACTGAAAATAACGTACATCTCACAACACTATACATTACTGGGGAATTTTAAAACTTTACAATAAACAACACTGTATTCATAAAGAAAAGAAAAACCTTTCATAGTAGAAACGACTGAGACATGATTAAATGACAGCTGTGACTAAGCAACTAACCTGCAAAAATATATAAATTGTTTAGAAATAATCGTAAAAACAGAAAAGGTGATAGAGTCACAAAATAAAAATATATTGTTCAAATAAATCGCTATTAAACACAAAACAAAACAAATTATATCGCACATCCCATAAAATGTAATATTCCCTATTCAGGTATAAACAGCAAACTAAAAATGTGAAACCCTGAACTCTAAGGGTTAAACCAAACTTACGTCACTATTGGAGAGAGACACATTCCATTCTTACTTCTTAAAGTGAGAGAGGAAGAGGGAAAAAAAAACTCATCCTTTGTTATAACAAAGACGTAGCAGGGAACACATCCATTACCCATGTACATTGAATGCATTATACATTTTTCCTAATTCTTTTTTACAAATGGATTTGATACATTTTGACATCAGTAGGGGTAAGTTGTTTACAATTTTTGTTTTAAATTAACTAACACAGTACAAAGATATATATATTTACCTTCCTCTATTTTATTTTATGATCTAATACTGCAGGACTTCTAAAATACCAATTGATTTTATGTGAACAGAAAATTCCGTAAAAGTTTCACTTACTTATCTTTGACTTGCACTTATGGGATAACTGAGTAAACAAATATACTATTTATGCTTATTCAAATGTGTTAGTCATATATACCAGAGAACACCTCCCACCGGGGATGGGTGGAGAGCTTTGAACAAAGAGCCATTGCGAGGGGTGTGGCTTATGAGGTGTACTGCCATCAGTGGGTGTAGCAAGACGGCTGCCACAGGAAGTTCCAGGCACCTGACTTCCGGGTGTAGCATCCATGTTGTGACTCCCTGGGTGTACTGGGAGTGGCTGGAACTACGTAGTAAACTAGGGATACTTTTGGTGCCTGTAAATTTGCATTCCAGCATACAAAGGAGAGATATGATTAGCACCAGATATAATGACTTCTAGAGAAGAACAATAAGGCACCGCTAGAGAAAAACATTTAGTGATTCTACAAACAGCAACAGACAGTGAATGAGGTCTTTGTTCTTCATTATAAACTTACTACAGATTAATCTGAACTTCAATACATGGGTTGCAGCCTGCCATCTAGTGGTAGTCCAACGATATTACACAACTTTTTGCAATCTTTTATATTTTTTCCGTTTTTTGTAACTAGGGCGACAGCGTTCTCAGCTCCTACTAAAAAACAATCTCTTCTTGAACAGAGTATACAGTGCTCTAGCTGGATTGGCCACATCCAACTGAACCCTCTTCCCACTTCCCTACTATGTAATAAGGACATACTGCGACGTCCAACGTACGAATACAATACCGTTCCTCGTACGTTCCTATTTTTCCGGCGTCTCACATAGCAGTGCATGAGTTAATACTCAGGGGAATACGCTGGTTCAAAACACTTTTCTCCACCACCGGAATCCCTCCCCCTCTTTCCCGTGTTAAGCGGACGCACTTTTTCAGCGTCCAACACGTGGATACTAATACCGTTCTCCACGTGTTCCTATTACCGGCCATTAACACAAGAATCGATGTATTTTATATATATATATAAACAAAACACTGGGGGACACGCCAATTCCCTTATCTCTCTGTTCCAAAAACAAACCAACGATTACAAAATGCTGAAAAACGCATAAACTAGTTAATTTCTCTCAAATCCAAACTAAAATAACACTTGTTTTTCTTTCAAATCATTATAACTCTGCTTGCTTTACGATACAAAGGCTGCAGCGATCTCCTGTATATCAGCCCACTGACCCCTCCTCTCTCCAAAGAGCTGCGCTGTTTTGTCTCTGCCTGTTCACTCCTCCACCCCCCTCTCGCATTCCTTGTTCTCAATAGAAAGACTGCTATAGATATCCCTGGGCTCTAACAGACCCCCCCCTGCTTTTTCACAGAACAAAGGCAGCAGCTGCATCGCAGCTGCATTCCCAGCCCCCATCCTCTCTCCCTCCAGTGAACAACAACAGACAACCAACTCTCCGAGAACCAAACAGAGAAACCACAAGCCTGACCAACTATACACTTTATACAAATAAAAACAGCTACTCAAGAAAAAGCCCCCCATTTCTAAGTACAGACAGCCGGATACTTTACAACCTACCCCTAGCCCCTATGGGGACTGGGTCCTTCTAGCCCACCGGCGGGTGACAGTCACACCGTTAGGTCTCCGGTGCACTACCATTCTCCGGACTAGTGACCACCCACTTTCGCCAGGCGTCTCTCGATCCACAGGTAAAACAGCACACACAATGTATATGATGGTTACCTGCGAAATGAAGGGTGATCAATCCTATCAAGCGACACCTGGATACTTGTGGAGTAGCCCCCAGACGTCCGGACAATGGAAGCTCTGACTCACCCTTTACGGTAGCCCCACGTTGGGCGCCAGTTGTCAAGGTCAGAATGACGATGATGATGAGACTCAAAGGATCTCTTGATATCCGGCTGCTGCTTCTGCTTAAAATGTCATGTGTGCACGCGAGAATGAAAAATAACTGCACAGCAAGTCAGTTACATCTATCTCCATGACCGGCTCTTAACCAAGTGTGTTCTTTATTGTTTGAAAGAAACTCTAAACTGAGCAGTAAGGGGGTGTAAACAAAAGTTTTAGTCCAATCAAGTATCGCAGGGCAGGGCTTCATGACGTAGAGAGATCTACATATTCTCCGTTGATTGGTCAGTCTAGGATCCAGGAATTTCTTTGTCCATCTGTCTTGGGTGTAAACCAGGAAATGGTGGCCATTTTACAATTACATATATATATATATATCCTAATATATACTGAGGTTAAGGAAAATACACTGAATATGCAATATACATATATACATGTTAGTAAGAAACAAAAGCATTCACAAATATGTGTGTTAGTTCACATCTACTGAACTATATAACTGAGTCTATGAAATGGCTGAATTAAGTATTTTTGGATACTCAATTCTTTATCCTCAACAACAACAACAAACCGTGGACCCAACAGGTTGTTATCCAATGTCTTATGAGCACAGGGATACCCCACATGTGGCCAAAAACCTCTGTTTGGATAAATGGGAGGGCTTGGAATGGAAGGAGTACCATTTGAATTCTGGAAAAGTTGAGATAAATTGCGGGCACCATGTCACATTTGCAGGGCCCCTTGGGTACCTATACAGCAGAAACCCCCCACAAGTGACCCCATTTTGGAAACTGGATTTTATTCAGGAGTATAGTAAGCATTTTGAATCCACAGGTACTTCACAAAAATGTTGCTGTAGCAACAAATGTCTCACTTTTAGGCTATGTGGCCATGATCCAGCGACACGGCGTCTAGTACACAGTGTCAGCCTCCTGCAGAGATGTGAGTGTTGTCCATGGGAGAACGCAGCTGCCCATGCCCAGGATTTGGGTTCAGGCCGCTGTGGAGCTCTATGCTACCTGCAGAGAACACTCATCTCCGCAGCATAAATTGACATGCGGAGGCTCGGGAAGCTGCGCCACACGTCAGTGTATGCTGCGGAGAAAAGAAGCACAGTGGGCACGGAATTTCTAAAAATCCTTCCACTGTGCTTCTACTGCACAACGCAGCGCTATGGACGCAGGGAAAACACTCTGCGCCCAAAACGCTGCAAATCCCGATTGTGGGCGCACAGCCTAAAATGCTACAATGGATGAATGGATAGATGTCAAACAAATATAACGTCCCACCCCCTGCATATTCTAAGCTGGCGCCCTTTAGTGCCTTTCATGTGGCACTAAAGGGTGCCTAGCCTTGTATTTAGCCCCCCAAAAAATTAATAATTAAAATAAACGACGTGGGGTCCCCCCTATTTTTGATAGCCAGCTAGGGTAAAGCAGACAGCTGTAGCCTGCAAACCACAGCTGACAGCTTCACCTTGGCTGGTGATCAATTTGGAGGGCTCCCCAGGCGTTTTTTTTAAAAAAAAAAAAAAAAAACGTGGGGTCCCCCCCAAATTAGATCACCAGCCAAGGTGAAGCGGACAGCTGGGGTCTGGTATTCTCAGGGTGGGAAGAGCCATGGTTATTGGACTCTTCCCAGCCTAAAAATAGCAGGCCGCAGCCGCCCCAGAAGTGGCGCATCCATTAGATGCGCCAATCCTGGCGCTTCGCTCCAGCTCATCCCGCGCCCTGGTGCGGTGGCAGACGGGGTAATATATGGGGTTGATTCCAGCTGTAATGTCACCTGGCATCAAGCCCTGGGGTTAGTGATGTCACAGCATCTGAACAGATACCCGACATTACTAACCCAGTCAAGTAATAGAAAAAAATAAAGACAAAAAAAAAAATGTATTTGAAAAAAAAACTCCCCGAAACATTCCTCTTTTACCAATTTATTGAAAATAAATAAATTTCGGTCGCTGTAATCCATATTGGAGGTCCCACGCCGACTCTGGATCTTCTAGAATATGGGGGGCACGTTCAGGGAACGTATCCCCCATTTTCTGGAAGAGCAAGCTCTCCATGAGCAGTGTGGGTGCAGTAATCTGAGAATACTGCACTCACACTGCCCCGGTCCAACCTAGGGCAGAGTGACCTGCAGTAACCTTATTCTAGAATATGAGGGGCACGCTCACAGAACGTACCCCCCATTTTCTAGAACAGCAGTCTCTCCATGTGAGGAGTGTGGCTGCAGATTGCCATACTCACCCTCCCCCGGTCCACAGTGCAGCAGCGACGTCAGCATCCCTGCTTGCAGGGATCCAGCTGACAGCCGCTGTCTGCGCATGCGCCGCCAGCTTTCAAGAAGCAGGCGGCGTGATCGCAGGGACGGATCACCAGCAGACAGGTAACGTAAGACCGGGGGCTGGGGGGGGTGACGGGGGTGACGGGGGGTGACGGCGGGACAACTTTCTACCGCATGTGACGTGTCACATGCGGCAGAAAGAGAAGGATGGATGCGGCCGCCATCTTCCACGCTCCGGAGGGGGGAGGGGGGAGGCGGCTCTGGAGACCGGAGGGGGCTCCGGGGACCAGAGATCTCCGGTGGCCCGGAGGAGGGGTCAGGGGGAGGACATTTCCCTCCGATCTGAAATGTTTGATCATTTCAGATCGGAGGGAAATGAATGCAGATCCGGCGGCGGCTGCAGTTTTCAGCGCGCGTCGGCGCCATCTTGGATTTTCCGGAGGGGGGGTAGGGGTGGTGGGGGGACTCTCCGGTACCGGGGGCTTTGGGGGCACTAAGGGCTCATATTTATTTCTCATCTGACATGTTTGATCACGTCAGATGAGAAATAAATCAATTTTACCGGCAATTTTTTTTTTTTTTAATGTTGTCGCCGGTATACGGTGTATACCGGCAATCGCATTAACGGGGTCCAAAAAAAACACCCCGATTCATAATCTTGGGGGTCTCAGCTACCTCCGGTAGCTGAAACCCCCGAGATTTTTCGTCACTGGGGGGCGCTACAAGCTTTTTCCGGCCTGACGTCTCAAGACGTCGGAACAGAATAAGTACCCTGTTTTTCCGACGTCTTGAGACGTTAGGCCGTCGCTATGGGGTTAAACTGTTTATCTGATTGATATGGTCTCTATTAAACCAAGGCAAAAGTACTAAGAAATAACAAAAATTGTTTAAAAGAACTGAGAGTCCTCAGTGGTTGATACCTTTTAATGGCTAACTGAAAAGATGGTAATAATTGCAAGCTTTCGAGACTACTCAGGTCTCTTCATCAGGCATGGTATAACACAAAATCTTTGTGTTATACCATGCCTGATGAAGAAAATTGATTTTGTGTTATACCATGCCTGATGAAGAGACCTGAGTAGTCTCGAAAGCTTGCAATTATTACCATCTTTTCAGTTAGCCATTAAAAGGTATCAACCACTGAGGACTCTCAGTTCTTTTAAACAATTTTTTTTATCTCTACTGGCTAACACGGTACAAAGATATATTTTACTTGTAAGAAATAACAGACGCGATACAAGTCAATTAGAGTCATTAAGCCCCTAAGCCAACCCCGAATGCTTCCAAATTTTCTGGCACGTCTTGCTGCTACCTTAGCGTCTCGTCTCCCCTTTCCTCCGTAACCCACACCTACGTGATTTTCAATTTACCCAGTTTGTCCTGGCTATCATTCAGAAGGTACCATTCCGATTGTATAAAAGGTGTCATCAGATTATCTATTTCTCCCTGAGTAAATTGACTTTCAATGAAATTTCTCCATTTCCGAAAGAACTTGGGTGTCAACCTGTCTTTGTCCTTTTCCGCTTCCACTTTCTCCAGCCTCAATAAATTATGTAATTCACCGATGACCTCTTTTATGGATGGTCCCTCCCTTTGTATCCAATGCTTTAAGATGGACCGTTTGGCTATCATGGCTATGTCATGTACTATTGTATATTTCTTCTTTCCCGGCATGTCCGATCCCCCTCTTACTCCTCCCTCAAAGGAATGAAAAATCCACACCATTAGCTCTAGATTTCCAGAAATTCCCCATGTTGCCTGGACAAATAATCTAACTTGATTCCAAAACCTGTGAATTTCCTTACACTCCCATAGTCCATGTAGCATATCTGTTTTTTCTCTTTGACATTTAGGACACCGCATATCTCTTCCCGGAATGTTGAAGCCCATATTGGCCCTGTGTAAAATTCTAAATTGGGTGTCTCTCCATCTCTCATTGGTAACATGTTTCCGCATCTGTACCCATCCCTTCAATATATCCCCTACAACTTCCTGCCCTTTCAATTATTTCCCCCACGCTGTTAGAGTACGGCTATCCTCCCCAGATATAAGCATTCCCCGAAATGTTCGGTAAATTTTTTAAACATTTACACTTGCTACATCACTTTCCATAAGCTCATCAATCAAACTCTTATTCAATTCCTTTCCAAGCTCCCCCAAATCTACAAATACTCCATGCTTCAGTTGTTCATACTGGATGATATGTGAGCTATTAAGTTCATACTTGTCAAGCACTTCCCGTCCTGTCAGCCACCTTCTCTCCTCCACATTCATGACATCCTTCATTCTCTCGACGCCCTTCTCTTTCCATCTAGTAAATAGCCTATTTTCCCGTCCCATGGGAAAGTTCGGAGATGCCCAGGGATTTAAGTACTTAGATACTTTCCATGACAGTCCCAATTTCTTTCTTACCAGTTTCCATGTTAGCATAGTGTCTCGGAATAAGATTGAGTTCCTTATATGCCCATCCGCCCTGGACAATGGGGAGTGTAAAATGGACGCCAAATCCCACGGTGATGCATACTTGGCTTCCATGCCATAGTCTGAGTGCCTGCTCGTTCCTCTCATCCAATCAAACACATGTCTCATTATACACACCAGGTTATAACCCCGAACATCCGGGAAACTGAGACCTCCTTCCTCCGTTGACTTCATCAATGTTCGTAACTTTATTCTAGGTTTCCTTCCCCGCCATATAAAATCCGCATACGCTGAGTTGAGCCTATTTATGTCCCTCAGTTTTAGCAATATCGGGATCGTCTGGAATGGGTACAACAGTCTAGGAAAGCTCATCATTTTTATCAGGTGGCACCTTGCCAGTAGTGGTAGAGGCAGACCCTTCCATCCCTTTAGTTGTGCTATAATTTTCCTAATTAGTGGGCCATAATTCATCTCGTAAATTGATTCCACCGTTCTTCCTATATGAATTCCCAGGTATTTAAGTGATGTCTGTGCTATAGGAATGCCACATATACAACCATCTCTTGCATTCCCCCCTTTTAGGAACAGGATCTCACACTTTTTTTTATTCAATTTGAATCCTGAGACTAATCCAAATTTTTCAATTAGGGCTAGAGTCTGTGGCAAATCCACGTTAGGGTCCCCCATATATAGTATGACATCATCGGCAAAAAGTGCTGTCTTTATTTCAGTTCCCCTTACCTTAATCCCTTTAAAACTATTCGGGCCCTGCAGTATTCTTGACAATGGTTCAATGGCCAAGTTGAATAGAATGGGAGATAGTGGGCAGCCTTGTCTTGTTCCCTTCATCAAAGGGAACACGTCTGATAAAAAACCTGGAGTGTGTACCCTAGCTCCCGAGTTAGCGTAAAGATTCCTAATGTAAAGCCTCATTTTGCCTACAATCCCTGTGGCCTCTAGTACTTTGTCCAGCCAGCTCCAATTTACATTGTCAAACGCTTTTTCTGCGTCGAGTGTAACTAGAGCGGGTCTTGCCCCCCTCTCTATGTGTTCCAATCTCACCGCATCCACTACTAGTATTGTCTTCCGGATATTAGTGACAGCATTTCTCCCTTTAATAAACCCTACCTGATGCTCTGTAATGATCCTTGGAAGAATCATGGCCAATCTATTAGCCATAATCTTAGATATTATTTTTAAATCCTGATTTATAAGTGATATGGGTCTATAACTAGAGGGATCATCCAGGTCTTTAGTTCCCTTAGGGAGTAATTTGATATATACTACGTTTGAATTTTTAGGAATTTCCTCTCCTTCCAAAAATGCTTTAAATACAGCAGTTAAATCTGGCGAGATCAGATCTCTCATAGCCTTATAAAACTCGCTGTTAAAACCGTCAGGGCCTGGTGCCTTGTTGGTGTTAAGCTCCTCGATTGTTCTTGTCACCTCCTCAACTGTGATATCTGCATTTAGGTCACTCAGATCTTCCTCTGTTACGCTAGGCAAGTGCGCTTGTCTTAACCACTCTGCCTCGTCAGTCATGTCATTGTTTCCTGGCCCATATAGTTTTCTATAAAAATGTCCCAGCAATTTATTAATTTCCTTAGGATCTGTGGTCACCTCCCCCCCCTTTCTTTTTAGTTTGGAAATCACTGTCATTTTCCTGCTACCCCTTGCCAAATTTGCCAGCATCCTCCCCGCCTTGTTGCCAAATCTATGTAACTCTGCTTCCCTGTGCGACCAAAATAATTGTTCCTTTTTTTTGGCCCATTCATCGAACCCCCTTTTCGCCTCCAACCATCTGTCTTTCGTCGTGGGAGATCTATTAGCCAAATACTTTGTGTATGCTACCCGCACTGCTTCACTCTGTGCATTATAATTCTCATTGGTTTTCCTTCTGATCATGGCCGCATATCCAATCAGGCGACCCCTCAAGACCGCTTTTGCCGTTTCCCAGTACAGCACTGGGTTCCCTTTGTGTTCCTTGCCTCCACCATGTTTTACAGAGGATGTGGTGTGCCTTGGATCATGTGCCGTTTCCTTTCTTCTCCAAACTTTTTTCTTCCCATCATTCTGGTACAGGTTGATCTTTGTCTCATCTGTCCATAGAATACTTTTCCAGAACTGAGCTGGCTTCATGAGGTGTTTTTCAGCAAATTTAACTCTGGCCTGTCTATTTTTGGAATTGATGAATGGTTTGCATCTAGATGTGAACCCTTTGTATTTACTTTCATGGAGTCTTCTCTTTACTGTTGACTTAGAGACAGATACACCTACTTCACTGAGAGTGTTCTGGACTTCAGTTGATGTTGTGAACGGGTTCTTCTTCACCAAAGAAAGTATGCGGCGATCATCCACCACTGTTGTCATCCATGGACGCCCAGGCCTTTTTGAGTTCCCAAGCTCACCAGTCAATTCCATTTTTTTCAGAATGTACCCGACTGTTGATTTTGCTACTCCAAGCATGTCTGCTATCTCTCTGATGGATTTTTTCTTTTTTTTCAGCCTCAAGATGTTCTGCTTCACCTCAATTGAGAGTTCCTTAGACCGCATGTTGTCTGGTCACAGCAACAGCTTCCAAATGCAAAACCACACACCTGTAATCAACCCGAGACCTTTTAACTACTTTATTGATTACAGGTTAACGAGGGAGACGCCTTCAGAGTTAATTGTAGCCCTTAGAGTCCCTTGTCCAATTACTTTTGGTCCCTTTAAAAAAAGGAGGCTATGCATTACAGAGCTATGATTCCAAAACCCTTTCTCCGATTTGGATGTGAAAGCTCTCATATTGCAGCTGGGAGTGTGCACTTTCAGCCCATATTATATATATAATTGTATTTCTGAACATGTTTTTGTAAACAGCTAAAATAACAAAACTTGTGTCACTGTCCAAATATTTCTGGACCTAACTGTATGCATCATGCTTATATGTACAACATCCTAATATGTTCCCATTCCTTATATGTGCCCCATCCTTATATGCTCCCCAGCTTTATATGTGCTTCATCCTTATATGTGCACCATCCTTATATGTTCACCATCTTTAAATGTGCTCCATCCTTATATGTTCATTATCTTTATATGTGCATTATCCGTACATGTGCAACATCCTGGTACATACTCCATACTTATATGTGCCCCATTCTTATCTGTACCCAATCCTTGTATGTTCCCAAATCTATGTATAGTCCCCATCCTATCATTTTCCCCAATCCTAATATGTGCCCTATTCCTATGTGTTTCCCATTCTCATATGTGCCCCATCCTTATATGTGCCCCAACCTTATATGTGCCCCATCCTTATATGTTCCCCATTCTCATATATTTCCCATTTTTATATGTGCACCATCCTTATATGAGCACTGTCTATATGTTCCCCATCCATATATGTTCTCCATCCTAATATGTTCCCCATCCTAATATGTTCCCCATCCTTATATTTCCTCATCCTTATATGTTCCACATCTGTATATGTGCTTCATCCTTATATGTGCACCATCCTTATGTGTTCACCATCCTTATATCTACCATCCTTTTATGTTCCCCATCCTTATATGTTCCCCATCTTTATATGTGCCCCATCCTTTTATGTGCTTCATCCTTATATATTCCTCATCCTTATATGTGCCCCATTCTTTATTATGCCCCATCCTTATATGTTTAGCATATTTACATGTGCTCCATCCTTTTATGTTGCCCATCCTTCTATGTTCCCTATTCTTCTATGTTCCCCATCCTCATATGTGCACCATCCTTATATGGGCCCCAATCTTATATTTGCCCCATTCTTATATGTTCCCCATTTTTATATGTGAACTAACCTTATATGTGCCTCATCCTTATATGTTCCCCATCCTTATATATGCCCCATCATTATATGTTCCGCATTCTTACATGTGTCCCATCCTTATATGTTCCCTATCCTAAATGTTCCCCATCCCTATATGTTCCCCATCCTTTTATGTTCCACATCCTATGTACTCTATCCAGGTGTGTTCCCCCATCCTAGCATTTATCGCCATCCTGGTATGTTTGCAATCCTACCATTTACCCCCATCCTGGTAATCCTGATATGTGCCCCATTCTTATATGTTTCCTATCCCTATATGTGCACTATCCTTATATCTTCCCCACCGTTACATTTCCCCCATCCTTATATGTTTACCATCCTTATATGTTCACCATTCTTATTTGTTCCCCATCCTTATATGTTCCCCATCCTTTTATGTGCCCCATCCTTATGTGTTCCCCATCCTTATATATGCACCATTTTTATATGTGCCTCATCCTTATCTATACCTCATCCTTATATGTGTCCCAACCTGATATGTTCTGCATATTTACATGTGCCCCATTTTTATATGTTCACCATTCTTATTTGTTCCACATACTTATGTTTCCCATCTTTATACGTTCCTCTTCATTATATGTGCACTATCCTTATATGTTCACCATCCGAAGATGTACACCATCCTTATATGTTCACTATCCTTATATGTACATCATCCTTATATATGCAACATCCTGGTACGTACTCCATATTTATATGTGCCCCAATCCTTGTATGTTCCCAATCCATGTATGTTCCCTATCCTATCATTTATCCCAATCCTAATATGTGCCCTATCCTTATGTTTCCCATTCTTATATGTGCCCCATTATGGTATGTTCCCCATCCTTATATGTGCCCCATCCTTAAATGTTCCCCATTTTTATATGTTCCACATTCTTATATGTTTCCCATCCTTCTCGATTCCCCTCGATTCTTATATGTGTACCACCTTTTATATGTGACCAATACTTATATAGGCCCCATTCTTATATGTGCCCATTTCTTATATGGGCCCCATCCTTATATTTGCCCTATTCTTATATGTGCCCCATCCTTATATGTGGCCCATCAATATATATGTGGCCCATGTTTATATATTCCCCATTCTTTTATGTGCCCCATCCTTATATGTGACCTTTGTTCATATGTTCCCCATACTTATATGTTTTCCATACTTATATGTTCCCCATCCTTATATGTTCCTCATTCTTAGATGTTCCCCATCCTTATATAGTGTGTTCCCCCATCCTAGCATTTACCCCTATCCTGATATGTTTCCAATCCTACCATTTACACCCATCCTGGTAATCCTGGTATGTGCCCCATTCTTATATGTTTCCTATCCCTTTTTTGTGCACTATCCTTATATCTTCCCCTCCGCTATATTTGCCCCATCCCTATATGTTCCCCATCCTTATATGTTCACCATCCTTATATGTTCCCCATCCTTATATGTTCCCCATCCTTATATGTTCCTCATCTCTATATGTGCTTCATCCTTATATGTGCATCATCCTTATGTGTTCACCATTCTTATATTTGCACCATCCTTTTATGTTCCCCATCCTTATATGTGCCCCATCCTTATATGTTCCACATCTTTACATGTGCCCCATCCTTATATATTCCTCAACCTTATATGTGCCCCATCCTTTATTATTCCCCATCCTTATATGTTTCGCATATTTACATGTGCCCCATCCTTATATGTTCCACATCCTTCTATGTTTCCCATTCTTATATGTGCCCCATTCTTATAATGTTCCCCCCCTTTATATCTGCTTCATCCTTATATGCGCACCATCCTTAAAAGTGCACTTTCCTTATATTTGTCTTATTCTTATATGTTCCCCATCCTTATATGTGCACCATCGTTATATGTGCCTCAATCTTATATATACCCCATCCTTATATGTGCCCCATCCTTATATGTGCCTCATCCTTATATATTCCTCATCCTTTATTATGCCCCATCCTTATATGTTGCGCATATTTACATGTGCCCCATCCTTATATGTTCCCCATCCTTCTATGTTCCCATTTCTTATATGTTCCCCTTTCTTATATGTTCACCATTCTTATTTGTTCCCCATCCTTATATGTTCCCATCTTTACATGTTCCTCATCGTTGTATGTGCACTATCCTTAAATGTGCACCATCCTTATATACAGTTAGGTCCAGAAATATTTGGACAGTGACACAATTTTCGCGAGTTGGGCTCTGCATGCCACCACATTAGATTTGAAATGAAACCTCTACAACAGAATTCAAGTGCAGATTGTAACGTTTAATTTGAAGGTTTGAACAAAAATATGTGATAGAAATTGTAGGAATTGTACACATTTCTTTACAAACACTCCACATTTTAGGAGGTCAAAAGTAATTGGACAAATAATCCAAACCCAAACAAAATATTTTTATTTTCAATATTTTGTTGCGAATCCTTTGGAGGCAATCACTGCCTTAAGTCTGGAACCCATGGACATCACCAAACGCTGGGTTTCCTCCTTCTTAATGCTTTGCCAGGCCTTTACAGCCGCAGCCTTCAGGTCTTGCTTGTTTGTGGGTCTTTCCGTCTTAAGTCTGGATTTGAGCAAGTGAAATGCATGCTCAATTGGGTTAAGATCTGGTGATTGACTTGGCCATTGCAGAATGTTCCACTTTTTTGCACTCATGAACTCCTGGGTAGCTTTGGCTGTATGCTTGGGGTCATTGTCCATCTGTACTATGAAGCGCCGTCCGATCAACTTTGCGGCATTTGGCTGAATCTGGGCTGAAAGTATATCCCGGTACACTTCAGAATTCATCCGGCTACTCTTGTCTGCTGTTATGTCATCAATAAACACAAGTGACCCAGTGCCATTGAAAGCCATGCATGCCCATGCCATCACGTTGCCTCCACCATGTTTTACAGAGGATGTGGTGTGCCTTGGATCATGTGCCGTTCCCTTTCTTCTCCAAACTTTTTTCTTCCCATCATTCTGGTACAGGTTGATCTTTGTCTCATCTGTCCATAGAATACATTTCCAGAACTGAGCTGGCTTCATGAGGTGTTTTTCAGTAAATTTAACTCTGTCCTATCTATTTTTGGAATTGATGAATGGTTTGCATCCATATAGTCCCCATCCTATCATTTACTCCAATCCTAATATGTGCCCCATTCCTATGTGTTTCCCATTCTCATATGTGCCCCATCCTTATATGTGCCCCAACCTTATATGTGCCCCATCCTTATATGTTCCCCATTCTCATATATTTCCCATTTTTATATGTGCACCATCCTTATATGAGCACTGTCTATATGTTCCCCATCCATATATGTTCTCCATCCTAGTATGTTCCCCATCCTAATATGTTCCCCATCCTAATATGTTCCCCATCCTTATATTTCCTCATCCTTATATGTTCCACATCTGTATATGTGCTTCATCCTTATATGTGCACCATCCTTATGTGTTCACCATCCTTATATCTACCATCCTTTTATGTTCCCCATCCTTATATGTGCCCCATCCTTATATGTTCCCCATCTTTATATGTGCCCCATCCTTATATGTGCTTCATCCTTATATATTCCTCATCCTTATATGTGCCCCATCCTTTATTATGCCCAATCCTTATATGTTTAGCATATTTACATGTGCTCCATCCTTTTATGTTGCCCATCCTTCTATGTTCCCTATTCTTATATGTTCCCCATCCTCATATGTGCACCATCCTTATATGGGCCCCAATCTTATATTTGCCCCATTCTTATATGTTCCCCATTTTTATATGTGAACTAACCTTATATGTGCCTCATCCTTATATGTTCCCCATCCTTATATATGCCCCATCATTATATGTTCCGCATTCTTACATGTGTCCCATCCTTATATGTTCCCTATCCTAAATGTTCCCCATCCCTATATGTTCCCCATCCTTTTATGTTCCACATCCTGATATGTACTCTATCCAGGTGTGTTCCCCCATCCTAGCATTTATCGCCATCCTGGTATGTTTGCAATCCTACCATTTACCCCCATCCTGGTAATCCTGATATGTGCCCCATTCTTATATGATTCCTATCCCGATATGTGCACTATCCTTATATCTTCCCCACCGTTACATTTCCCCCATCCTTATATGTTTACCATCCGTATATGTTCACCATTCTTATTTGTTCCCCATCCTTATATGTTCCCCATCCTTATGTGTTCCACATCCTTATATATGCACCATTTTTATATGTGCCTCATCCTTATCTATACCTCATCCTTATATGTGTCCCAACCTGATATGTTCTGCATATTTACATGTGCCCCATTTTTATATGTTCACCATTCTTATTTGTTCCACATACTTTTGTTTCCCATCTTTATATGTTCCTCTTCATTATATGTGCACCATCCTTATATGTTCACTATCCTTATATGTACATCATCCTTATATGTGCAATATCTTGGTTCGTACCTCATACTTATATGTGCCCCATTTTTATATGTGCCCAATCCTTATATTTGCCCCATCCATGTATGTTCCCCATCCTAGCATTTACCCCAATCCTAATGTGTGCCCCATCCTTATATGTTTCCCATTCTTATATGTGCCCCATCTTGTTATGCTCCCTATCCTTATCTGTACCCCATGCTTATATGTTCCCTAATCTTTTATGTGCTCCATCCCTAAATGTTCCCCATACTTTTATGTTTCCCATTCTTCATTGTTCCCCATCCTTATTTGTGCACCATCCTTATATGTGCCCAATCCTTATATGTTCCCCATCTTTATATGTGCCCCATCCTTATATTTGCCCCATTCTTATTTGTGCCCATCCTTATATGTGCCCTATCCTTATATGTTCCCCATCCTTGTATGTTCCCCTTCCTTATATCTTCCCCATCTTTGTATGTTCCCCATTTTTGTATGTTCCCGATCCTAACATTTACCCCCATTCTTATATGTGCCACATCCTTATATGTTCCCTATTCTTATATATTCCCCATTCTTATATGTGCACCATCTTTATATGAGCACTATCTATTTCTTCCCCATCCTGGTGAGTGCCCCATCTTTATATATTCCCCATCCTTATATGTTCCCCATCTTTATATGTGCTTCATCCTTATATGAGCACCATCCTTTTTTGTACATCATCATTATTTGTACATCATCCTTATATATGCAACATCCTGGTACGTAGTACATACTTATATGTGCCCCAATCCTTGTATGTTCCCAATCCATGTGTGTTCCCTATCCTATCATTTATCCCAATCCTAATATGTGCCCTATCCTTATGTTTCCCATTCTTATATGTGCCCCATCATGGTATGTTCCCCATCCTTATATGTGCCCCATCCTTATATGTGCCCCATCCTTATATGTGCCCCATCCTTAAATGTTCCCCATTTTTATATGTTCCACATTCTTATATGTTCCCCATCCTTCTCGATTCCCCATTCTTATATGTGCACCACCTTTATATGTGACCAATACTTATATAGGCCCCATTCTTATATGTGCCCATTTCTTATATGGGCCCCATCCTTTTATTTGCCCTATTCTTATATGTGCCCCATCCTTATATGTTCCCCATCCTTAGATGTTCCCCATCCTTGGATGTTCCCCATCTTTATATGTGCCCCATTCTTATATGCTCATCCTTACATGTGCCCCATCCTTATATATACCGCATCCTTATATGTGCCCCATCCTTTTATATGCCCCATCTTTATTTGTTCAGCATATTTACATCTGCCCCATCCTTATATCTTCCCCATCTTTCTATGTTCCCCATTCTTATATGTTCCCCATTCTTCTTTGTTCCCCATCCTTATATGCAACCAATCCCTATATGTTCCCCATCTTTATATGTGCTTCATCCTTATATGTGCACCATCTTAAATGTGCACCATCTTTATATGTGCATCATCCTTATATGTGCATCATCCTTATATGTGCAACATCCTGGTACGTACTACTTACTTATTAGTGCCCCATTCTTATATGTGCCCAATCCTTGTATGTTCCCAATCCATGTATGTTCCCTATCCTAGCATTTACTCCAATCCTAATATGTGCCCCATCCTTTTATGATCCCCATTCTTATATGTGCCCCATCCTTATATGCTCCCCATCCTTACATGTGCCCCATCGTTATATGTGACCAATCCATATATGTTCCCCATCCTTATATGTTCCCCATCCTTATATGTTCCCCATCCTTATATGTTCCGCATATTTACATGTGCCCCATCCTTATATGTTCACCATTCTTATTTGTGCTACATCCTTATATGTTCCCCATCTTTATATGTGCTTCATCCTTATATATGCACTATCCTTATATGTTCACTATCCTTAAATGTGCACCATCCTTATATGTTCACTATCCTTATACGTTCATCATCCATATATGTGCAACATCCTGTTCTGTACCCCATACTTATATGTGCCCCATTTTTATATGGCCCAATCGTTATATTTGCCCCATCCATGTCTGTTCCCCAGCCTAGCATTTATCCCAATCCTATGTTTCCTAACACGTGTGCCCCATCCTGGTATGTTCCCCATCCTTATATGTGCCCCATCCTTATATGTGCCCCAACCTTATATGTGCCCCATTCTTAAATGTTTCCCATTCTTATATGTTCCCCATCCTTCTATGTTCCCCATCCTTCTATGTTCCCCATTCTTATACGTTCCCCATCCTTATATGTGCCCCTTCCTTGTATGTGCCCCATCCTTATGTTTACCCTATTCTTATATAAGCCCTATCCTTATGTGTGCCTCATCCTTATATGTGCTTCATCATTATATGTTCCCCATTCTTTTATTTGCCCTATCCTTATATGTGATCCATCTTTTTATTTTCCCCATCCTTATATGTTTTCCATCCTTATATGTTCCCCATCCTTACATGTGCACTATCCTTATATGGGCCTCATCCTTGTATGTACCCCATCGTTATATGTGCTCCATCCTTATATGTGACCCATCCTTATATGTGCACCATCCTTATATGTGCCCAATCGTTATAAGGGCCCCATCTTCATATATGACCCTTCCTTATATGTGCCCCATCCTTATATTTGCCCTATTCTTATATGTGCCCTATCCTTATTTGTGCCCCATCCTTATATGTGCCCTATTGTTATATGTTCCCCATTCTTTTATTTGCCCCATCCTTATATGTGACCCATATTTATATGTTCCCCATCCTTATATGTTTTCCATCCTTATATGTGCACTATCCTTATCTGGGCCTCATCCTTATATGTACCCCATCCTTATATGTTCCGCATATTTACATGTGCCCCATCCTTTTATGTTCCCCATCCTTTTATGTTCTCCATTCTTATATGTTCCCCATATTTATATGTGCACCATCCTTATATGTGCCCAATCCTTATATGTTCCCCATCTTTAAATGTGTCACATACTTATATTTGCCCCATTCTTATATGTGCCCCATTCTTATTATGTTCCCCATTCTTATATGTTCCCCATCCTTATATGTGTCTCATCCTTATATGTTCCCCATCTTTATATTTGCTTCATCCAATATATGTGCACTATCCTTATATATGCACCATCTTTTAATGTGCACCATCCTTACATGTCCACCATCCTTATATGTGCATCATCCTTATATATGCAGCATCCTGGTACGTACTCCATACTTATATGTGCTCCATTCTTATATGAGCCCAATCCTTGTATGTTCCCAATCCATGTATGTTCCCCTTCCTAGCATTTACCCGTATCCTAATATGTGCCCCATCGTTTATGATCCCCATTCTTATATGTGCTCCATCGTGGTATGTTCCCCATCCTTTTATGTGTCCGATCCTTATATGTGCTACATCCTTAAATGCTCCCCATTCTTATATGTTCTCCATCCATATATGTGCACCATCCTTATATGTGTCCCATCTTTATATGGGCCCCATCTTTATATCTGCCCCATCCTTATATGTTCCCCATTCTTATATTTGCCCTTTTCTCATATGTGCCCCATCTTTATATGTGCCCCATCGTTATATGTTCCCCATCCTTATATGTGCTCAATCCTTATATGTGCCCCATCCTTAAATTTTCCCCATCCTTATATGATTCCCATCTTTATTTGTTCCCCATCCTTATTTGTTCCCCATCCTTATATGTTCTCCATCCTTATATGTGCCCCATCCTTCTATGCTCCCCATCCTTACATGTGCCCCATCCTTATATGTTCCCCATCCTTATATGTGCACCATGCTTATATGTGCCTCAACCTTATATATTTCTCATTCTTATATGTGCCCCATCCTTATATGTTCCCCATCTTTATATGTGCTTCATCCTTATATATGCACTATCTTTATATGTTCACTATCCTTAAATGTGCACCATCCGTATATGTTCCCCATCTATATATGTTTTCCATCTTTATATGTGCACTATCCTTATATGGGCCTCATCCTTATATGTACCCCATCCTTATATGTGCCCCATCCTTATATGTTCCCCATATTTACATGTGCCCCATCCTTTTATGTTCCCCATCCTTCTATGTTCTCCATTCTTATATGTTCCCCATACTTTTATGTGCACCATCCTTATATGTGCCCAATCCTTATATGTTCCCCTTCTTTAAATGTGCCACATACTTTTATTTGCCCCATTCGTATATGTGCCCCATTCTTATAATGTTCCCCATTCTTATATGTTCCCCATTCTTACATGTTCCCCATCCTTATATGTGTCTCATCCTTATATGTTCGCCATCTTTTTATGTGCTTCATCCTTAAATGTGCACCATCCTTATATGTGCACCATCTTTTAATATCCACCAACCTTACGTGTTGACCATCCTTATATGTGAAGCATCCTGGTGCGTACTCCATACTTATATGTGCTTTATTCTTATATGAGCCCAATCCTTGTATGTTCCCAATCCATGTATATTCCCCATCCTATCATTTATCCCAATCTTAATATGTGCCCCATCCTTATGTGTTTCCCATTATTATATGTGCCCCATCCTGGTATGTTCCCCATCCTTATACGTGCCCCATCCTTATATGTGCCCCATCCTTAAATGTTCCCCATTTTTATATGTTCCCCATCCTTCTCGATTCCCCATTCTTATATGTGCACCACCTTTATATGTGACCAATACTTATATAGGCCCCATTCTTATATGTGCCCCATTCTTATATGGGCCCCATCCTTATATTTGTCCTATTCTTATATGTGCCCCATCCTTATATGTGCCCAATCAATATATATGTGGCGCATGTTTATATATTCCCCATCCTTTCATGTGTCCCATCCTTATATGTGACCCTTGTTTATATGTTCCCTATACTTATATGTTTTCCATCCTTATATGTTCCCCATCCTTATATATTCCCCATCCTTAGATGTTCCCCATCCTTACATGTGCCCCATCCTCATATATACCTCATCCTTGTATATGCCCCATCCTTTTATATGCCCCATCTTTATGTGTTCAGCATATTTACATGTGCCCCATCCTTATATGTTCCCCATCTTTCTATGTTCCCCTATCTTATATGTTCCCCATTCTTATAATATTTCGCATTCTTATATGTTCCCCATCCTTATATGTGTCTCATCCTTATATGTGCACCATCCTTATATGTGCATCATCTTTTAATGTGCACAATCCTTACATGTTCACCATCCTTATTTGTGCATCATCCTTAAATGTGCATCATCCTTATATATGCAGCATCCTGGTACGTACTCCATACTTATATGTGCTCCATTCTTATATGAGCCCATTCCTTGTATGTTCCCAATCCATGTATGTTCCCCTTCGTAGCATTTACCCCAATCCTAATATGTGCCCCATCGTTTTATGATACCCATTCTTATATGTGCCCCATCCTGGTATGTTCCCCATCCTTTTATGTGTCTGATCCTTATATGTACCCCATCCTTAAATGCTCCCCATTCTTATATGTTCCTCATCCTTCCATGTTCCCAATTTTTATATGTTCTCCATCCTCATATGGGCCCCATCTTTATATGTGCCCCATCCTTATATGTTCCCCATTCTTATATTTGCCCTTTTCTTATATGTGCCCCTTCCTTATATGTGCCCCATCGTTATATGTGATCCATCCTTATATATGCCCCACCCTTACATGTTCCCCATTTTTATATGTGCTCCATCCTTATATATGCCCCATCCTTATATGTTCCGCATATTTACATGTGCCCCATCCTTATATGTTCACCATTCTTATTTGTGCTTCATCCTTATATGTGCAACATCCTGTTCCGTACCCCATACTTCTATGTGCCCCATTTTTATATTTGCCCCATCCATTTATGTTCCCCATCGTAGCATTTACCCCAATCCTATGTTTCCTATTTTTATGTGTGCCCCATCCTGGTATTTTCCCCATCCTTATATGTGCCCCATCCTTATATGTGCCCCAAACTTATATGTGCTCCATTCTTAAATGTTCCCCATTCTTATATGTTCCCCATCCTTCTATGTTCCCCATTCTTATACGTTCCCCATCCTTATATGTGCCCAATCCTTATATGGGCCCCATCTTTATATGTTCTCTATCCTTACATGTTCTCCATCCTTATATGTGCCCCTTCCTTATATGCTCATTCTTACATGTACCCCATCCTTATATATACCTCATCCTTATATATGCCCCATCCTTTTATATGCCCCATCTTTATGTGTTCAACATATTTACTTGTGCCCCATCCTTATATGTTCCCCATCTTTCTATGTTCCCCGATCTTATATGTTCCCCATTCTTATATGTTCCTTATCCTTATATGTGCACCATCCTTATATGCGCCAAATCCCTATATGTTCCCCATCTTTATATGTGCTTCATCCTTATTTGTGCCCCATCTTTAAATGTACACCATCTTTATATGTGCTTCATCCTAATATGTGCATCATCCTTATATGTGCATCAACCTTATATGTGCAACATCCTGGTAGGTACTCCATACTTATTTGTGCCCCATTCTTATGTGTGCCCAATCCTTGTATGTTCACAATCCATGTATGATCCCCATCCTATCATTTACTCCAATTCTAATATGTGCCCCATCCTTTTATGATCCCCATCCTTTCATGTGTCCCATCGTTATATGTCACCCATCCTTATATGTTCCCCATCCTTATATGTTCCCCATCCTTACATGTGCCCCATCCTTACATGTGCACCATCCTTATATGTGTCCCATCCTTGTATATGCCCCATCCTTATATGTTCCGCATATTTACATGTGCCCCATCCTTATATGTTCACCATTCTTATTTTTGCTTCATCCTTATATGTTCCCCTTGTTTATATGTGCTTCATCCTTATATATGCACTCTCCTTATATGTTCACTATCCTTATACGTGCATTATCCTTATATGTGCAACATCCTGTTCCGTACCCCATATTTATATGTGCCACATTTTTATATGTGTCAAATCCTTATATTTGCCCCATCCATCTATGTTCCCCATTCTAGCATTTACCCCAATCCTATGTTTCCTATTCTTATGTGTGCCCCATCTTGGTATGTTGCCCATCCTATATGTGCCCCATCCTTATATGTGCCCTATTCTTAAATGTTCCCCATTCTTATATGTTCCCCATTTTTATACGTTCCCCATCCTTATATGTGCCCATTCCTTATATGGGCCCCATCTTTATATGTGCCCGTTTCTTATATGTGCCCCATCCGTATATTTACCCTATTCTTATATGTGCCCTATCCTTATATGTGCCCCATCCTTATATGTGCCCCATCGTTATATGTTCCCCATTCTTTTATTTTCCCTATCCTTATATGTGACCCATCTTTATATGTTCCCCATTTTTATATGTTTTCCATCCTTATATGTTCCCCATCCTTATATCTGCACTATCCTTCTATGGGCCTCATCCTTATATGTATGCCATCATTATATGTGCCCCATCCTTATATGTGACCCATCCTTATATGTGCACCATCCTTATATGTGCCCAATCCTTATAAGGGCCCCATCTTCATATGTGCCCCTTCCTTATATGTGCACCATCCTTATATGAGCCCCATCCTTAAATGTTCCCCATTTTTATATGTTCCCCATCCTTCTCGATTCCCCATTCTTATATGTGCAACACCTTTATATGTGACCAATACTTATATAGGTCCCATTCGTATATGTGCCCCATTCTTATATGGGCCCCATCCTTATATTTTTCCTATTCTTATATGTGCCCCATCCTTATATGTTCCCCATTCTTATATGTTCCTTATCCTTATATGTGCACCATCCTTATATGCGCCCAATCCCTATATGTTCTTCATCTTTATATGTGATTCATCCTTATTTGTGCACCATCTTTAAATGTGCACCATCTTTATATGTGCATCAACCTTATATGTGCAACATCCTGGTACGTACTCCATACTTATTTGTTTCCCATTCTTATGTGTGCCCAATTTTTGTATGTTCACAATCCATGTATGTTCCCCATCCTAGCATTTACTCCAATCCTAATATGTGCCCCATCTTTTTATGATCCCCATTTTTATATGTGCCCCATTCTTATATGCTCCCCATTCTTTCATGTGTCCCATCGTTATATGTGACCCATCCTTATATGTTCCCCACCCTTATATGTTCCCCATCCTTACATGTGCCCCATCCTTATATGTGCACCATCCTTATAAGTGCGCCATCCTTATATATGCCCCATCCTTATATGTTCCGCATTTTTACATGTGCCCCATCCTTATATGTTCACCATTTTTATTTTTGCTTCATCCTTATATGTTCCCCATGTTTATATGTGCTTCATCCTTATATATGCACTATCCTTATATGTTCACTATCCTTAAATGTGCACCATCCTTATATGTTCACTATTTTTATACGTGCATCATCCTTATATGTGCAACATCCTGTTCCGTACCCCATATTTATATGTGCCACATTTTTATTTGTGCCCAATCCTTATATTTGCCCCATCCATCTATGTTCCCCATTCTAGCATTTACCCCAATCCTATGTTTCCTATTCTTATGTGTGCCCCATCTTGGTATGTTCCCCATCCTATATGTGCCCCATCCTTATATGTGCCCTATTCTTAAATGTTCCCCATTCTTATATGTTCCCCATCTTTCTATGTTCCCTATTTTTATACGTTCCCCATCCTTATATGTGCCCAATCCTTATATGGGCCCCATCTTTATATGTGCCCCTTTCTTATATGTGCCCCATCCGTATCTTTACCCTATTTTTATATGTGCCCTATCCTTATATGTGCCCCATCCTTATATGTGCCCCGTCGATATATGTTCCCCATTCTTTTATTTGCCCTATCCTTATATGTGACCCATCTTTATATGTTCCCCATCCTTATATGTTTTCCATCCTTATATGTTCCCCATCCTTATATGTGCACTATCCTTCTATGGGCCTCATCATTATATGTACCCCATCATTATTTGTGCTCCATCCTTATATGTGACCCGTCCTTATATGTGCACCATCCTTATATGTGCCCAATCCTTATAAGGGCCCCATCTTCATATGTGCCCCTTCCTTATATGTGCCCCATCCTTATATTTGCCCTATTCTTATATGTGCCCTATCCTTATTTGTGCCCCATCCTTATATGTGCCCCATCCTTATATGTGCCCAATTGTTATATGTTCCCCATTCTTTCATTTGCCCCATCCATATATGTGACCCATCTTTATATGTTACCCATCCTTATATGTTTTCCATCCTTATATGTGCACTATCCTTTATATGTGCCTGATCCTGGTATGTTCCCCATCCTTAAATGTTCCCCATCTTTATATGTTTCCCATTTTTATATGTTCCCGATCCTTATATGTTCTCCATCCTTATATGTGCCCCATCGTAATATGTGCACCATCCTTATATGTGGACCATCCTTATATGTGCAGCATCCTTATATGTGCCCCATCGTTATATGTGACCCATCCTTATATGTTCCCCATCCTTATATGTTCCCCATCCTTACATGTGCCCCATCCTTATATGTGCACCATCCTTATAAGTGCGCCATCCTTATATATGCCCCATCCTTATATGTTCCGCATTTTTACATGTGCCCCATCCTTATATGTTCACCATTTTTATTTTTGCTTCATCCTTATATGTTCCCCATGTTTATATGTGCTTCATCCTTATATATGCACTATCCTTATATGTTCACTATCCTTAAATGTGCACCATCCTTATATGTTCACTATCCTTATACGTGCATCATCCTTATATGTGCAACATCCTGTTCCGTACCCCATATTTATATGTGCCACATTTTTATTTGTGCCCAATCCTTATATTTGCCCCATCCATCTATGTTCCCCATTCTAGCATTTACCCCAATCCTATGTTTCCTATTCTTATGTGTGCCCCATCTTGGTATGTTCCCCATCCTATATGTGCCCCATCCTTATATGTGCCCTATTCTTAAATGTTCCCCATTCTTATATGTTCCCCATCTTTCTATGTTCCCTATTTTTATACGTTCCCCATCCTTATATGTGCCCAATCCTTATATGGGCCCCATCTTTATATGTGCCCCTTTCTTATATGTGCCCCATCCGTATCTTTACCCTATTCTTATATGTGCCCTATCCTTATATGTGCCCCGTCGATATATGTTCCCCATTCTTTTATTTGCCCTATCCTTATATGTGACCCATCTTTATATGTTCCCCATCCTTATATGTTTTCCATCCTTATATGTGCACTATCCTTCTATGGGCCTCATCATTATATGTACCCCATCATTATATGTGCTCCATCCTTATATGTGACCCGTCCTTATATGTGCACCATCCTTATATGTGCCCAATCCTTATAAGGGCCCCATCTTCATATGTGCCCCTTCCTTATATGTGCCCCATCCTTATATTTACCCTATTCTTATATGTGCCCTATCCTTATTTGTGCCCCATCCTTATATGTGCCCCATCCTTATATGTGCCCCATTGTTATATGTTCCCCATTCTTTCATTTGCCCCATCCATATATGTGACCCATCTTTATATGTTACCCATCCTTATATGTTTTCCATCCTTATATGTGCACTATCCTTTATATGTGCCTGATCCTGGTATGTTCCCCATCCTTAAATGTTCCCCATCCTTCAATGTTCCCCATCTTTATATGTTTCCCATTTTTATATGTTCCCGATCCTTATATGTTCTCCATCCTTATATGTGCCCCATCGTAATATGTGCACCATCCTTATATGTGGACCATCCTTATATGTGCAGCATCCTTATATGTGCCCCATCGTTATATGTTCCCCATTCTATATGTTTTCCATCCTTATATGTTCTCCATCTTTATATGTGCCTCAACCTTATATACACCAGAACCTTTTATGCGCCCCATCCTTATATATTCCGCATATTTACATGTGCCCCATCCTTATATGTTCCCCATCCTTTTATGTTCCACATCCAGCAGAGTGAAGGCAGATAGCCGTAACGTACATGACTGAGGCAGTGATAGATCCAGGAAAGGGTTAAGGAGTAAGGGATGGGGGTTTTACCTAAGGAATGCGGTGGGGGGGGGTGAGTGAGCAGGAGGAGAGACGGGGGCAGGGGCCATATAAGAGATAGGTCCCATGTTAAGGTGTCATTCCTTTGTCCTGGACTCAAAGACTGAACAAGCAGTTTGGATGCCTTGCTGAAGAGCGTTCAGGCCGCGGCTTTGACATGTAGGCCCGAATGGATTCAGGCCCAGCTAGACGAATTGCTGAAGAATGCCCGGGATACAGCATCTGTCCCTTCTGAACTTTCTGAACATCAAACTCTAAGAAGATCAAGACCTCCTGAGAGACTAACTTCTGAAATGGCCAATAGGACTCACAATAGGATCATAAGTCCTTCCGTTACTTCTAGGAAAAGAGCAAAGCGCAGCACGGCCTCTGATCCTTCTTACAAACCAGGAAGGAAACTACAGTACAAGAATAACAAGGGACAGAGAAAAGAGCCCGACCACCTAACCAGAGAGACACCAAGAAGTGCAAGGAGAAAGTCCAGCTCTACTGAGGTGCCAGCCAGAGAAGCAGCCACACAAGCTACAACTGACGTGACCACAGCCCACCATGAATCCTTAGAACTTCCTCAACAAACTTTGCATCATTCTAGAGGACATCATACGGCCTCACCCCAGGAAATAAACCAACACGGGGGGATTGGCTTAGGACACACAACATTTCCGGATCCGGGTTCTCATTACACGAGGAGTGGTAGGAATCCAAAAAGACAACTGCGCAAAAGTACTTTAACCAGACAAAGACTTCTTCGGCCGGCTCAGGATTGGAGTCCGGCAAGAAATCTACAGCTACAAGACTCAGAAGAGATTCCAGACAATGACTATGACACAGATAACGACTCCCCACTAGAGGGCAGCAGCACGCAGCACTTCAATAATGGAGGGGCTGTAGAGACTATAACTAATACGTCACGAACGGCTGGTCAACCTAGGACGCAGCCAGGTATTGGTGAGAACACTTTTTCTTGTCCTATATCTAGTGTAACAACACCTGTAATAAGTCCAGTGGGCGCAGTTGGGGGTACAGTTCCCGGCAATGTAGGATGGGATCTTAATTCAGTAGTACAGCAATTAGTGTCAGGGGTTAAGGAGGCTTTGAGTCAGTCTAGCTTACCCATAACTTCTTCTCCTATTGCTGCATGGTGCGGGAATGGTCGCCGGACATCGGAGGTGGTAAGTCAGTCGTGTGCTGATCCAGACACACAGGAGGACGCAGTAATTTCACAAGGGGTTCCATTATCTGATGCAGCAAAAGGAGAATTATATGTATGTTTTGAGGGTCCTCTAGGAATTCATTTGAAACAGGAGGTTAGGGAGAAGATTTGGGCCGACGAATATGTGGAAATATTTTCATTATTGCCCTTAGAAAAATATAACTTGGATAGAGTAAGGTTTGATGAGAGAAAAAGAGAGGAACAAGAAAGACGGTATTGTCTCATCCCCCAAACATTTAGCAATTGGTTCCAGGCTTTTGCCATATTAGCAAGTGTAATAGGCCAAAAAACTCCTGAACATTGCTCTGCCTTATTTTGTTACATGAATTCTATCGGGGAGGCGCACCGTGTGTATGGAGGTTTAGCATGGCTGCGCTATGATGAGCAGTTTCGCCAACGAAAGGCTGGTCGCCAAGGGATTCGTTGGGATCACAAAGATATTAGTTTATGGATGCGTCTCATGACAGCGCCACGTGGGGGTTAATCAGCCCTTTCAGGGCTATGTCGGCAGATCATCAGCAAGCGGATTGTCGGCAGCAAACAGAAAAGGTTGCTGCTGGCAGTTCAATGATAGCCAGTGCAGATTCGGAAACACATGCAGGTACAGACATGAATGCACCTTCTGTAGTGGAAACCATAGCCTATCAAAATGCTTTACACGAAATAAAACCCCAACAGCAGAGATTAACCAAAAAGGGGGAAACCCCAATTAGACTCGGGGAGATGGCGGGCTATCTAAGCAGGTACCCAGATAGAAAAGCAGCACAATTGCTGGGGGAGGGTTTCTCAGAAGGTTTTTAAGATCCCATCTACTTCGGGCCCATTAACCTGTTCTCGTAACCTTGCTTCAGCTTACACATATTCTCACATTGTCTCCACAAAACTAAACAAAGAAATTGACCTGGGCCGCA
This sequence comes from Anomaloglossus baeobatrachus, assembly GCF_048569485.1. Taxonomy (NCBI): domain Eukaryota; kingdom Metazoa; phylum Chordata; class Amphibia; order Anura; family Aromobatidae; genus Anomaloglossus; species Anomaloglossus baeobatrachus. The sequence continues at coordinate 450,688,817 of NC_134353.1, read as the reverse complement.
TGGCAGGCCCATTCCCCAAAATGCCAATAGAAAACTTAAGGGTCTCTCCATTGGGGGTGGTCCCAAAGAAGGAACCCAATAAGTTTAGGCTGATCCATCATCTGTCCTTCCCTCATGGAAGCTCAGTTAATGATGGAATCGATCAGGAACTTTGCACAGTCTCGTATACTTCATTTGATACAGCGATTGCATGGGTACAGAAGTACGGCAGAGGAGCTTTAATGGCAAAAACAGACATTGAAGCTGCCTTTAGACTCCTACCAGTCCATCCAGAAAGCTTCCATCTCTTGGGTTGTCAGTGGCAGGGAAGGTTTTATGTAGACTTGTGTTTACCCATGGGCTGCTCCATCTCATGCTCCTTGTTCGAATCATTTAGCACATTTTTAGAGTGGGTAGTAAAGAAAGAAGCCGGCGTGCGTTCTGTCCTGCATTATCTAGATGATTTCCTATGTATTGGTCCACCAAAGTCATTTGTTTGTGCTTCATTATTGTCAGCGATTCAGTCGGTTTTTAAGCGTTTCGGAGTACCGTTAGCATCAGATAAAACAGAAGGCCCGTCTACACTTATCAAGTTTTTAGGAATTTTGATTGACAGTGAGGCCATGGAGTGCAGATTACCGGATGACAAGGTCAGTGATCTGCTGGAGGCAGTCAGAGAAGCTAGATCTCACCGTAAGATCAGATTAAAGGATCTACAATCGCTGTTAGGAAAAATGAATTTTGCGTGTCGCATTATTCCAATGGGTAGAGTTTTTTGTAGGCGCCTAGCTGCAGCTACCTCAGGCATAACCTTTCCACATCACTTTGTGCGGCTGGCTAGAACATTAAAGGACGATCTGGCGGTATGGGAACAGTTCTTAATGGAGTTTAATGGGAGGTCATTGTGGATCAGACCACCGGTTTCAAATTTTGATCTAGACATCCACACTGATGCAGCGGGGTCAACTGGTTTTGGTGCATATTGTTCTGGACAGTGGTGTGCAGATAGGTGGCCAGAGAGTTGGAGAAACAATGGGTTAACACGAAACTTAGTACTCCTTGAATTGTTCCCCATAGTGGTTGCTTGTGAAATTTGGTGCAATATTTTCCGAAACCGAAAAGTGAGATTTCATTGTGATAACTTGGGAGTTGTAGAAGTCATCAACAAACAATCAGCTTCTTCCCTGCCTGTTGTTACGTTGCTGCGTCATCTAGTGCTGCGCTGTTTAAAGTCACATTGTCAGATTACAGCTGTGCATGTCCCCGGTGTTTGCAATTCTGTGGCTGATGCTCTGTCTCGTTTTCAGTGGGACAGATTCCGTTCGTTAGCCCCGATGGCAGAGGTACAAGGCAAGAAGTGTCCGGATTTTCTGTGGTCACTGCCAGTGACACTGCATACGCTCTGATAGAACGGTCTGTGGGTGTAAGCACATGGCAGAGGTACCAGTCAGCATGGAGGGAATGGGAAGACTTGTGTGCTCTAGTGGCACATGATGCCAGTGTACATGACAATGTTTCCTTGTTGTTATTTTACATTAGCAGGGCCTTTGTGGACGGTACTTCATTGTCCAGTATTGATAGTAAAATGTCTGGATTAGCTTTTTGGTTTAAGTTGCACGACTTCACTGATTACACAAAGCATTTTTTAGTTAAGCAGGCCCTAAAGGGTTACAGAAAAAGTTGTAAGAAGACCAGAGATAAACGGCGTCCGATTTCTTTCCAGTTATTGCAGCAGATGCTGAGTGTACTAGGCTGAGTCTGGAGCAGTCCGTTTGAAGTGTTACTCTTTAGTTGTGCATTCACACTGGCCTTCTTTGGAGCTTTTAGAGTCAGTGAGTTAGTGTCGAGTAGCTCCACCAGAAGTGGGGGTCTACAAGCCAAGGACATGCATCAGTACACAGACAGAGGGGGTCTACAAGCCGAGGACGTGCATCAGTACACAGACAGATTGGAATGTTTTCTAGCAAAGTCAAAAACTGATCAACAGGGTAGAGGAAAATGGATCACATTGTTTCCTTTAAGCGGTTCCAGGGCCTGCCCGGTCATCTGTTTTAGAAACTATGTCTTAAGAAGGCCAAATATCCAAAGTTCATTACTAATTCATGAGGATTGTAAGTCATTGTCACAATTTCAATTCACAGCAGTTCTTAAAAAATGCCTGACAATATTGGGAGAGTCTCCAAACGCATTCACTTCACACTCATTTAGGATAGGAGCAGCCACAGAAGCTGTAGATGGGGCTTAGAGC